>NC_053161.1:10697691-10730191 GCF_016835505.1 Polypterus senegalus | reverse complement strand
TTATTGATGTATATTGGAATGTTTTGAAATAAAAAAAGGATCTTAGGAAGAATATTCATCTTAACAGTGTTAATTCTTCCAGCTAGAGTGAGATGAAGGGTTGACCATCTATGCAAGTCTTGCTTAATTTTTTCCATGCAGACGGCAAATTTTGTTGATAAAGAGCTTTATGTTTACTTGTGATGTTTACCTGTAGGTATTTGAACTGTTCTGCAATGATAAAAGGTAGGGTGTCTAATCTAATATTATATGCTTGAGAATTCACTGGAAAGAGTACACTTTTATTCAGATTAATTCTGAGACCAGATATCTTTTGAAATTCTGTGAGTGCTGTTAAGACTGCAGGCACAGAATTTTGTGGGTCTGATATATACAGTACCATATCATCTGCATATAGAGAAATTTTCTGTTCCAGTCCTTCTCTGATAATCCCCTTTATCTGATCAGTATTTCACAGTGTATTGCCAGTGGTTCAATGGCGATTGCAAACAGCAGTGGTGACAAGGGGCATCCTTGTCTGGTACCACGTTCTAGTTTAAAGTAGTCTGAACAAATGTTGTTGATACAAACTGAAGCTTCTGGATTGGTATACAGTAGTTTGATCCATGCACAAATGTTCGGGCCAAACCCAAATTTCTCCAATGTAGTAAAAAGGTATTTCCATTCAATCATGTCAAATGCTTTTTCTGCATCCAATGATAATAATATTTCTGGGGTGTTTGATTTAGTTGGTGAGTATATTACATTAAACAGGCGTGAAGATTTGAAGATAAGTGTCGACCCTTGATAAATCCAGTTTGATCTTGTGATATTACTGAAGGGAGCACTTTCTCCATCCTTCTAGCTATGATTTTGAGAGTATTTTAACGTCATTATTCAAAAGTGAAATTGGTCTGTATGATGCACATTGTAATAAGTCCTTATTTTGTTTTGGAAAACGGTGATTAATGCTTGGTGAAAAGTTTGAGGAAGAGTTTGATTGTCTCTGGCTTCTGTAAATGTTGCTAATAGGAGGGGAGCTAGCTGAGCGGAGAATTTCTTATAAAATTCTGCAGGGTAGCCATCAGGGCCTGCTGCTTTCCTGCCTTGAAGTGACTTTATAGCATCTAGTAATTCTGATAACGCCAGAGGTTTATCAAGTTCCTCCACACTAAAAGTGTCTATTTGTGGTATCTGTAATGTATCCAGAAATGCATTAGATTGTGTATTGTCTTCTTTAAACTCAGTAGAATATAAGGATTTATAGTAGTCTCTAAATGTGTGCATTATATTTTTGTGGTGATGATTTTGTCTCCGTTTATTACTGTTGGTGATTACTGGGATCTTTTGAATTTGTTGAGCTAAAAGATTATTAGCTTTCTCTCCATGTTCATAGTAATGATGTCTGGATTTATAAATTAGTTGTTCAGTTTCTTTAGTTGTCAAGAGGTTGAGTTCTGAATGCAGAGCCTCGCTTGGAAGTCTGGCATGTTCTTAGTCTATTCTAGTAATTTCACTTCTTAGCTCTGCTACTTTCTTGGTTTCTAATTTATTTCTGTGGGAAAGATATGAGATAATCTGTCCTCTTAAGAAGGCCTTAAGTGTTTCCCAGAGTATTCCTGCAGAAATCTCTGAGGATGTATTTGTCTCTAGGAAGAAACTGATTTGTTTGGATATAAATTCTGTACAATTCTCGTCTGCTAATAGAAGTGGGTTGAGACGCCATCTGCGAGGTGTGTGGGGCATAATGACTTTAGCTCCAAGATCAGAAGGGCATGGTCAGAAATAACAATAGCATCGTATTTGCAAGATTTAATCATAGGCAAGAAATTATTATCTATAAAGAAATAATCAATTCTTGAGTAGCAATGATGTACTGGTGAGTAGAAAGAATATGTTCTTGAGTTTGGGTTTAAAACCTCCAGGGTCTGATAAGTTGTGATCAGTTATAAACTTTGTAATTATCTTTGCAGTGTTAGATGTCATCCTCCCCTGTGATAGAAGTCCTATCTAAGAGTGGATTTAAAACACAATTAAAGTCCCCAGCCATTATAATTTTATGAGTGTTCAGATTGGGAATGGATGCAAATAAATTTTGTATAAATTCCTTATCATCAACATTAGGTGCATAAACATTTATCAAAATCATTTTACAGTTAGATAAGTCTCCCATGACCATCACATATCTCCCTTCAGGATCCAATACTACATCTGATGCTACAAATGAGACTGTTCTATGTATGAGAATTCCCACACCTCTAGTTTTCTTTGTAAAGCTAGAATGGAACATTTGGCCAGTCCAGTCTTTTGCAGCCGGAACTGATCCTTGCTTAGTAAGTGGGTCTCCTGTAAAAATACTATTTTAGCGTTTAAACCTGTTAGGTAAGAGAGTACTTTCTTTCTCTTTAATTCGTGATTCAGGCCTTTAACATTCCAGCTCACAAAGTTAACTGTCCCATCATGGAGACATTGATTCTGAATTTTTGATGTCATTTTATAGTCTTAACTGGAAGTGAGACAGCTTTAACCTTAATTTCCTATTTCCCCAAGAGTTATTGCCATGCAGCCTATTGTTACGTTGGTAGTTATAATTATAAAGATTAAAAGGATAGATTAGATATAGATATAGCCTGCTCTCTTTCTCTCCCCCCTTAACCCCCCACCCTCCCATTTTGCCTCCCCACGTGAGGCTGGACCCCACTTCACACAGTCCCGTCCTCTGACATACCCAGAGACAGAGCAAGTCCAAAGCAAAACAAGCCCCCATGCAGCGCTTTTAGGATTAAAAAATAGAGATATCTATTACCAATATAGTCTAAATACTATATGCCTAAAATATAATCATTAACAAACTATGAACTTAAAATATATATAATCTTCAGCAATCTTAATGTATTAAGATAATAAACCCGGGGAATGGTGTTAGAAAGTGGTCCAGAATAAGCATAGTAAGTCTTAATGCAATAATAACAATAACAATAAACCAAGGGTATGATGTTAAACAGTCTCCTTTAGGAAAAAAAAAATAAATAAGATAAATAAAAAAAAAAAAAAGGAATTAAGCACAAATGTCTATAACTGTAATTAAAACATAAACAGATAGCGTCCAAGTGATAAAGAGGATATATATTGATAAAAACCCGTATCTTAACAAATAGATCAGACAGTAGGTTATTTATCCTTGCCATATCATGACAGGCTATGACTCACTATTGTGTTTCAGAATAGTGTCGGGATCAGCTTTCTTAATTCCTTTTCTGCTTCTTCCTTGCTGGCGAAGAACACAAAATTAACCGTGCAATTCCACTTTCAGTTTGGCAGGATACAAGAGGCTGTATTTGATATTGGCTAGCCCTAACCGCTGTTTAATGTTGTAGAAGGCTGCATGTTTAGTAGCTGTTGCTGGAGAAAAATCAGGGAAGATATGAATGTGGTTATTTTCATATATAATCTCTTGCTTGTGTCTGAGGAGCGCCATCACCTCTAACTTAAATAATGACCTCTTGAAGAGAATAATAAAAGATCTAGGTCTAACAGTATTTGATCCGCATACGCGATAAGCCGCTGCTATCTCAGAATCTGCTTTAAAGTCCTCTCCAATTATTTTAGAAAATAGTTCAGCTGCGAATTTCACTGGGTTTGGACTTTCTCGATTCTCAGGTAGATCTTCGATTCTAATATTATTCCTTCTGCTTCCATCTTCCAAAGCAGCAAGTCTGTCTCAGAGTTTTTTGCATTTGGAGTTGGCAGTTGTTGCTTTTTCTTCAGCACAGGCAGCTAGATTTTCAGCTGTTTCAATCCGTTGTGAATGTCTCCTTGACATCCTCCAGCTGATCAGCTAGTGTGCTCAGTTTAGACGTGGTTTCCTGAATGAGCTATTCAATTTTATCCACCATATCTTTAAAGACTGCCTCAAAGCGAATACATATGTGTTTCTCCAAGTCTTTATTATCCTGCTGCCATGTCTGTCGCAGCTTCTCATTTGCGTTTTCCCTTGCCTTCTCACTTTTCTTTATATCTTCCTTCATCTTTTGCTTGAACTCTGCTTGAGCTCAGCGAACATCACCTTTAGTTCAGAAAGATCATTTCTGCTTTCGTGCACCGTAGGTGAGGCGGTGGGCTCTACCACAGCCGGTGTTCCCGGCTCGCGTGGAGTAGTTGAAACCGCGGACTGTAAGGCCTTTTCCAGTTTTAGATGATCTTCTCCAATCGACGAGCTATCGTGACCTGCATCACTCGCACTCGTGCATTCACTCCCAGCTGGAGACGATGTAGCGGACCGTGGTCCCGAGGAGTCTGGTCTTTCGCCCATCTGATCCAGGTCAGTCTCTGAAAGGCTGTATCTTGAGCTTGAACTTGGGCTTGTCGATCTGAACTTGGATGTAGCTTTAGTTTTCGTTTCTTTCTAAACCCCTTTCTTGTTGGCCATGTTTATATATGCTTGCATATACTGTAGTAGTGCCCCTCAGGTTGGATAAATACAGGATATCTCAGGATAATAAGAAGATAATATGAAAAATAACACTGCTGCTAGCGGAGCTCCGCTTCAGATGTCCATCTCTCGCAACGGACGAGACCAGGTGTGTGTATTTCATATTTTATCAAAATAATATACAGAGTTTTCATCACAATTAGCTACAGTAAGAAAGTACAGTACTGTCCACATTCCATGAAAAAGAAAACCCATCACAAACAATCTTTTCTAATTTACATTTTTTTTAAGAAAAATAAATCTACCATTAAGTGTCCTTATCTTAATTTACCAGCTACAGGGTCTGACCTTAAAACCTACTCAGGTTGGAAAATTAATGCTGATACTCAAGGTCAGTTAATAACTGGAATTTTTGATTTATATTTAAATAATACAAAGTAGTATTTTGAATCTATAGTACTGCATGCTGGTTCTACATTTAAATGAATGTCTACCACTCCACTAATAATTTGTACAGTATGCAACTTTTTCTGTTTTTTTGGCATATATACATTATTCCTCAAACCTCTTTCTATACTATTTAGGGTTTCAAATATCAGATTCTCTCTGGGTTATAACAGTTGCTTTTTATCATTTACTTAACATCATCGTTTTGATCTCCAGTAATGATCCAAAAGATATTTTAGGGGTCATGGGTACCAATACTGTAGGTGCAAGAGGTTACCCTTTTAAAGAATAAGCTTTGCCAAACGAAATTATATTTAAAAGTTAAGCATTTTTGGAAAGTTAGATTAGATAAACTTTATTAATTCCATGGGGAAATTCAGTTTTTAAAAAAAATAAACACCTTGCCCTCAATCATGCTTTACAATAGAGGTTAATGAGGAAATAAAAACCTAAAAAATTACAGATACAGTGGTTTTGATATAAGAAAACATGCCTTCCATGTTTACGATGCATGTTTGTGACAACGAAAAGGATCTGGAAATAATCGTTTTATTGCATATTCCTGGTGCTGTTTTTTATGGCAATGATACATTTTCTATTCACTTATGTGAGTTATGAGACATAAACATAGAGATAATAAAAAATACACCAAATGGAACAGAAAGTTTACTGTTATTTGGTCATTCAAAAGGAAACCATGCCTTGGGGGTGAAACATTATTGTGGGAAAAAGACAAAAGCAGATATGGCATGCACGCAGGTCTTCTTTTAAAATGGCTGAAACTCATAAAATTAGTGCCTATTGGTTCAAAAACTACAACTATAAGCAAGTTTACAATGTTTGTGTACTCTCAATATGATGCTCAATATTCAATAACTCCCTTAGACAAATATGGTAAGTTTTTAAACTTATTTTCTTAGTGATGCCCCATTAGCCTCTACTGTAAATTGCATGTGAGGGCAAGATACTTTTAAAAAAGTTTAGAAAATGCTTAACTAAAGAACACAATTTAGCATGGCAAATACAAATATACCATGTTAAAAATATGCAACTTATCCTCTAAACCCAGAGCTGCATGGCCAATTTGCAGAGTGAAAGTTGTGGTTGCAGACTTGCTGTGAAGTCAGTTCTGTTTCTTTTTTTCTTCTGTTCATGATTTTCATTAACAGGATAGCTTGGCACAGGTGAGACCTGTGGAAAATATATGGTCTTGGAACCTAAGGTGTGCTTATAAAAGGGGCTGCCTCCCTTCGTGTGATGGCTAGAGTTGGGTGGAAGAGGATGAGGTCTGGAGAGGAGATGAGGAGGCGGCCTGAAGCAAGAGACAAGGCATTGTATTGTGGCCAGGACTTTTGGGGACTTGTAGTTGGTTTGTGTTGCACTTGTACATAATAGAATGGTAATTAAACGTGTTGTGGGTGAAATGAACGTGTCTGCCTGTCTGTGTCCGGGCCAAGATCTACAATAGTTAACACTAGAATTACCAGAGCCTAGAGAAAACTCGTAAATCCGGCCCACCTTAAATACTTTTGCACCTCTCCACCAGCGTCTTTTGTCCTGTAAATGTTCCATCTTTATTCCAGTAAATGTGCCGATTAAGACAAACAGCAAGCAGCTGGCTATTCCATCCCCCACCGTCGCAAAACGTTCACCAAGTTTTCCCAGCCCATGCCTTGTTTGATTATCTGGGAGTGAGTGAACTGCTGGAGTTTTAGAGTGGAAATAATAGATCGTTATTTGGAACTCATGCATTTCATGTGTGTTCCATTTCTACAGTAATCTGTGTAAACACATTGTTAAAAAAGAAACTTTTTCATATTTTAGTAATAAATGTTACAAAATGTAGGCATAAACTATAGAATGTGTGAAGCCTGAAGTCAAAAGATCAAATAAACCCTTTCACAAAAGGTTCAAGAATGATACAACAGCTTCCGTGGCAGAGCGGCAAGATTTGCTGACTTGTAATCAAGGGGCCACCAGTTCGATCCCCACTGCCTCCTATATTTCCCCGTTTTCAGTAGTGCGCTGCTCTTATCTATACTAATAAAAGGCAAAGCCCTCACTGACTCACTGACTGACTGACTGACTCACTCACTCACTCACTGACTCACTTATCACTAATTCTCCAAGTTCCCGTGTAGGTAGAAGGCTGAAATTTGGCAGGCTCATTCCTTACAGCTTACTTACAAAAGTTAAGCAGGTTTCATTTCGAAATTCTACACGCAACGGTCATAACGGTCAATAACGTCCGCCATGTTGAACTGTCTTATTTATGGCCCCATCTTCACGAAATTTGGTAGGCGGCTTCCCTGCGCTAACCAAAACCGATGTGCGTACTTATTTCGGTGGTATGACACCATTGTCGGCCGCCATATTGAATTTTCCAAACGTCACTAATTCTCCAACTGCCCGTGTAGGTAGAAGGCTGAAATTTGCAAGGCTCATTCCTTACAGCTTACTTACAAAAGTTAAGCAGGTTTAATTTCGAAATTCTACGCGTAATGGTCATAACGATCAACAACGTCCGCCATGTTGAACTTTCTTATTTATGGCCCCATCTTCTCGAAATTTGGTAGGTGGCTTCCCTCCACTAACTGAAACCAATGTACGTACTTATTTCGGTAGTATGATGCCACTGTCAGCCGCCATATTGAACTTTTCAACAGTCTTTGTTACTTATGGGCCCATCTTCAAGAAATTCTATCGATCAAAGAACTGTCACTTACCGAGTGGTTTCCATGCCCGGAGATGCCACCTACCTTTTCCATTCTCTTTGTTACATATCGCATGGCCATATCAGGCTCACTCTTGATATCCGGAGGAACATTCTGTCTTATGTATTGAATGACTGGGACAGGTTCAAGGGGTGGACTGATGACGGTACAGGAGATAATTATACTACACAGGAGCACTAGAAGAGTGAAATGCTTAAGCCCTTCACCTATGGTTCTGCATGCGAGTTGATGGCTGCCGCTGAATTGTTCGGTTGTCGCTTTCAAGTGTACCGAAATGGCCAAATATTTTACACCTTTGGACAACCGCCAATGCCTCTAAACATCTTAGATTCACAGGTGACGATTTCAGTAGTGGACACTTTGATGTTTATGAATGTTTAAACTCTCAAAAGCTGGATGTGATTTTATCGATGAAACCGGTTGTGTGCTTACAACGCTTGACAGATGCCAAATGTCACTTCAACACAACAAATCCTGCAAATACTGTCGTAATTGAAACAAACCATGAAACTCAAACCGATTATGACAGCAGCAATCCAAGCTGTGAGATTTGAGACAAGATTACTGTTCACATGGCCAACTGTAATGCTACATGCTCAAGAGTAAGCTCAGCGCACTGCTTGGTCATGTTACAACCGGAGGGCCGAACTGACAACATGGTATACAAAGAGATCCTTAACAAATAATTATTGTCCCACAGTTTAAAAAGGTTTAATTATCTTCTTAATAAAAATTTGAATGCAGTACTTCACCGCTGCGAAGCGCGGGTATTTTGCTAGTTGTTAATATTATACAGTACACACATACATTTGGTTTGCGTCTGTAACAGACCGTGTACATTTATAGTACTGTACTTGTAAAAGTTGCATTTTTTTTTCACTTTTATTCTCTCACGATCATGATATATACTACCGCCCAAGAGATCTGACGCTGTTAGTTTTAATTTGAAACTGGGAAAAACTGTAGATGTGAGTAGTGTTTTGAGGCAATGGAACTGGACAAATATTCTCTCAATGACGATCATGCTCTAACACAACTCCCTGCCCCCGCCTGCGTGCCTGCCTGCCTGCCTCTCCTGATCTGACGAAGTAACAGCGCCAGCGTAAATTCACACCCTATTTCACGCTGTTCGTTCTCAAATAATACAATGGAACCTCGGTTCACGAACATCTCGGTACACGTACAAATCGGTTTACAACCAAAAAGTTCGCCAAACTTTTGCCTCGGTTCACGACCACACACTCTGTATACGAACAAGCCAGTTTCCCTTTCGGGTTTGTACATGTTCAGTCTCTCCCTGTGCATTTCCTGTGCAGCGAGCGAGCGACACACACACAGGCGCGCACGCAAGACACACATACACAGACATACACACACGGAGGCGCACAAGACAGAGGCACACACACACACACACACACATATGCTCCAGGCTCGTGAAAGAGACACACGCACACACGAAAGAGAGAGAGAGCGAGCGAGGGAGAAAGGGCTGGACGCATAAGGTAGAAAAGGCTTGTTTTTGTTTTCAGTTCTGTTTAAAGTGATAGGTTCATAGCGTGCATCGTGTTATTGTTACTTTTCTTGGTGGTTTATTAAATTACGGATTTTTCAAATGTTCATTTTTTCCCTGTGCTTAAAACTCATTAAAAAAAAAAGTATTTTTAGCGAGCCGTTCCTAGCACTATAGCGCAAACTATTTCAGTGTTAGTTTTCTCTGTTGTTCAAGGTTTTCTCAGGGTTATTCAATATTTTTACATTTAGTTTACAATTACGCTGTGCATTCTATGGTGTAATTAACTATATTTGTGCTTAAAAACAAAAAAACTATATATTTACATACAGTTCATACGGTCTGGAACAGATTAATTGTATTTACATACAATCCTATGGTGGAAATTGCTTCGGTTCATGACCAAATCGGTTTACGACCAGAGTTTTGTAAAGAATTATGGTTGTGAACCGAGGTTCCACTGTATTGCATTAGTGCGATGACGTTTTGTGATTGGTACTATTCAGGTCATAAAATGATTTCTTCAAAATGTCACATATACCTACATCTGTGGTTTTTTTTTTTTGACATCATACACCATAAGGTGCATACTAATTCTGCGTGAGCAGGAACACTCAATAAAACTGAATAAAAAAATAAATAAATAAAGTGACAGTGAAATCCCTCCAGATCAGAGAATGTCCAGTTCAATTGCCTCAAAACACTACTCATATCTACAGTTTTTTCCCCAGTTTCAAATAAAAACTAACAGCGTCAGATCCCTAGGGCGGTAGGTAGTATGTATCGTGAGAGAATAAAAGGGAAAAAAAAGGTAACTTTTACAAGTACAGTACTATAAATGTATACGGTCTGTTACAGGTGCAAACCAAATGTATGTGTTGTGACAGATTAGGGCCGTATCGCTCCCTTGAACCCCTGTCCAAGACTCCAGACACCAGGAAAAAGTCCAAATGTTGACTTTATTTAATTGCCACAGTGCACAAAGCACCCCCTCCTCCACTATACTCATATACCAAACAATAACTACAATAATACACAATAAACCAATCCTCCAACTCCCAGACGCGTTGCCACCCTTCCACCCAGCTCAGCTCGCCATCTGGGAGCTCCCACAGTCCTTTTATATACCCTGACCCGGAAGTGTTCCCAATCCCCAGTCGATGTGATTCTCTGTCACTTCCTTGTCAGGTGCAAGTCCTTCTTCTCACCCCGGAAGCACGTCACTCCTGTTGTCGCTCTTCCTGTGACACACTTCCAGGTTATAGGGGCACAAATGATTCTTCGGTCCTCCCTGCAGCTCCATCTTGTGGCCCCTGTGGTATCCAGCAGGGTCTTGTATAAAAACTACATAGTCCATGACTCCCTGCTGGTCTTCGGGGTACCTCCATACTGCAGGGAGGGCTCCATCTGGCGGCCTGGGGGTATTGGCCGGGATGATATGTCGGCCATATACCACAGTGTGTACTGTATAATATTAACAAGAAGAGCAGTGCACTACTGAAAATGGCAAATATAGGAGGCAGTGGGGAATCGAACTGGTGGCCCCTTGATTACAAGTCAGCAAATCTTACCGCTATGCCACAGAAGCTGTTGTATCATTCTTGAACCTTTTGTGAAAGTGTTTATTTTATCTTTGAACTTCAGGCTTCACACATTCTATAGTTTATGCCTACATTTTGTAACATTTATTACTAAAATATGAAAAAGTTTCTGTTTTAACAATGTGTTTACACAAATTACTGTAGAAAAGGAACACACATGAAATGCATGAGTTCCAAATAACGATCTATTATTTCCACTCTAAAACTCTAGAAGTTCACTCACGCTCAGATAATCAAACAAGGCATGGGCTGGAAAAACTCAGAGAATGTTCTGCGACAGTGGGGGATAGAATAGCCGGCTGGTTGCTGTTTGTCTTAATCGGCACATTTACTGGACAAAAGACATTGGTGGAGAGGTGCGAACGGATTTAAGGTGGGCCGGATTTACGAGTTTTCTCGTAGGCTCTGGTAATTCTAGTGTTAAATAAGTATGCTGTTCAGACACTGCCAACAGCATGGAGTAAATTAAGTGTGAAAAGTGTGAAAGAAAGTGTGCTTACAAAAATCCTTGCTTAATAATAACACCTATCCCATTCTACATTTATGCTATTCTTCTATTCATTATGCTTAAGCATTATCCATCAATATTTAAAAGGAGGATACATTATTTATATCTGTTTAAGAATTTGGATAGTTTTCCTCAGAATTGTATCTTTCTGATTTTAATAATTTTGTTTTACAATATGTACATGTGAGAGTATTCTACAAGTAACCACACTATGACAAAGAAATTAAAAAAAAAAAAAAAAATCTATTCATCCATTTTACAAATCTCTCTAGTCTAATGCTAGATTACATGCTAAAGCCTATCCTGGAAAGCAAGAAGTTAGCATAAATACCGTTTCTTAAATGTATTATTTTTTACTTTCATAGAACAATGAAATAACTTTCAGAGCTGAGAGGCGTTGTTCAGTGATTGTCAATTGGATGCTGAAAATATGTGCAAAAAGCAAACTGATTTTCACTGGACCCCTTTTTATAAATACTACAAAGCAATATGAAGCGTTATGTACATAGTTCTTGGGGTTCATTAGACATTGTGTGGTATAGATGTTATGATATGCCATGTTTTTCTTAATATGACTGACTACCTTACTAATAGACTGGCTACTTTCAAAAGGTAATTAAAGCAGGAATATTTTCCTCTTAAGTTATTTATGGTATCACAAATCACTTTAACTCACTGTGACTGTTATAATAATTAAATAAAAACAAACTTTCAAAAATATAATCTGTTTCATGTTATTTGAACATGTCTGCAAAACTGTTACTGCGATATAATAGTCATTGCTTCATCCTCACAGGCCCAGAGTCCAGGCACTTCTGGTGTGGAAATTGTATGATTAGACTTTCGGCATGGATTTTCTCTGGGTGCCCAGATATTAAGCATGTGCATGCCATATTTATTGGAAACTCTGAAGTATTAATTTACCATAATTATTAAACACAAAATATTCAAGTAAATTAACAAAATGTGGTCTAATAATAGCTGCTTCAGTCACATCAGAAAAGAACTGAACTGGGCTGTACCTAAATTATCACTTTGAAACTACACACCAATTAAATTATTTTGATTTTGAAATTCACTTCTGGTTTCAGCATTTTATGTGTTTCGGATTATAGTGGCTGCTTAGTAATTACATTTTTTTTCAATTATGAACCTAAACTGAGCTTTTCAAATTCGCTGTACACAAAAAAATTATATACAATATTATACATTATATTATACATACAGTTCTATAAAATCCTTACTCAATTATTGTATAAAAATGAAATTATTACATAATCCCCTAAAGATTACATGGCTCCCTCCAGTTATTCCCACAGTAACCTCCACACTATTCCCCAGAAGGAAAGTTTGTTATACAACTCACTGAATTTTTGAGAGAGTCATCGTCAACATCAAAGTTTGATGTGTCAAATGGGCTGGTAACTTCTGGAATGTATGGCGGAGTTCTGGTGAGAATGTTGTCCCAGTCTATACCATTAAAGAAGGGGTGCTTCTTAAAGTCATCGATTCCATTCTTGCCTAAACGCTGTTTCTTTTCACAAATTAAGTGCCTGATTAGGTCCTTTGCCACATCAGACACATCTGTAATATCAGCTGGAAACTGCAAGTGGTCCTTTGAAATAAGAGACACATACATTTTTAACATGTTAGTTTCATTTTACCTTTCAAAATATCTATAAGAGAGTGACTATAAGCACATTAGCATTCCTTCCATTATTTTACCTGGTGATTCATTATTTTGCCGTAGGTCTCAACAAGGGACTCTGCATAGAAAGGGGTTTCTCCAAAAAGCAGTTCATAGGTGCAAACTCCTAGAGACCACCAATCACATTCCGTTCCATACTTCCCCTTTCCATCCTCCATTGCCTGTAGAATTTCAGGGGAAATGTAGTCTGGGGTCCCGACAGCTACAGGGGACTCTATCTGAAAATAAACAAGAAAAGAATCCACTGTAGTGTGCAAGAAGACAAACACTATTACCCCAGTATGTTCAATAAGATTACTGGTTAAACATTTTAAAATCTTCTTTGCAAGTGATTAATTTACAAATGATAACAAATCTGTTTAAGGGAATGAGAGACAGAAAGGTACTTAGTACACTGGAGTAAACATTATGATAAAAACTTGTTTCAGAGATTTTTTTAAAAACTGCATGTGAATCATAATGCAAAAATTATGAGACACAAATTGACATGATTATGTCTTTCAAATAGGGTAGCCCATAAAAGACTAGCCATTAAACAACACAAGTTGGAAACTGAAGTGTGCAAATGGATTACCGTAGATCCCGGAATATAAGCTGACTCGGTATATTAGCCGACCCCCTTCTCTACCTACTAAATTACATGTATTTGCCAATGACCGGTATTTAAGCAGACCCCCTTCTCCAAGCAAAATTTTCTAAATTTCCTTAAAAGTGTCTCTTCAGGTATATTTATCATGTTTATCAGCGAGAATTTGAGACTGCCGACATTTTTGATGGAAACCAGGAAGAAGTTTGGTAAAATGAAACCTTTGTGTTGAAACTATATACGCAAATATGGTACATCGGCGGGTGGATTTCCGGAGACTTGTTATAAATTTGATTAACTTAAATACGCAATACAATGGACCCTTGACTTACGAACTTACTTCGTTCGTGAAGGCTAACCCATAATGCGTTCTGAACCTCCCACTGCAACACTTACTTAACCTTTTCATAATAAAAAAGGGCTGTATAATCTGCATTATTTACCAAAACACCAATAATTTTTCTAATGTGCTAACCAAAAGGTTATAAAAAGTGCCTAGCCTACCAGAAGTAGGCTAGATTAAGCTAGGAGCATGGCGGCGCGCATGGTCGCAGCAGCTCAGGGCTCTCCTTTTCAGTGCACTTTTTTGTTGTTTTTTGTACTTTTTTCCTTGTTTGTGCACGATCGGTTCGGCGAACATCCGCTACACCCGTCAGAACCTTACAGACATCGGTGTCCAGAGCCAGATATCTGTTGAGTGTTTTTCATCACACGCACAACATCCCAGACAACATAGCAAGACCAGCGGGCTCTCCGAGGACTGTTGTCAGGTCTAGAAGACGACACAGACGGAGGAGGGAAAGAAAGCAGAAGCGGGGCCGCAGATCCGGCGTTATGCTAAGGCTAAAAAAACAACCATACAAGCCCTATACAGAACTTTTTATCTGCACTGAAGGAGCTGCTTTTAATCTCATTGTACTGTAGATGTGTATAGTGACAATAAAAGGCATTCTATTCTAGAAACAACAATTTCATATTGTACTCACCATTTAATTTGACATCTTTGGGCTGCAGGAAGGGAGGAGGAGGAGAATGAAACGGAAGGTGGTTATTGTTTAGAAGGAGCCTCCTTATGCAAATCTTTTCTTTGTAAAATTGTCGAGATGGTGGATTTCGACATGCTGTACATATTAGCGAGACTGGTCACACGAACAGCACTCTCATATTTCCACACAATTTCCATCTTCGTTTCGATTGTGATCATTTTCTTTACCTTCTCTTCCTTCCTTAGCAATTATGTGTCTTGCTTGCATGGTCTTAATGAATTATATATATATATATATAGGTAAATCACTGCAGTGACCAAAATTACATCCACAAACACATGTATCTGGGCTCCGACTGACGCTACTAACGCTCTCGGTTGTTTGTTTACAATCGCGCAAGCAGATACACATGACCACATCCGGGTCGTAGCGCAAGATGTTGATCGTAAATCGAAACAAAAATTTTTATTTTAAAACTTCCCGATAATTTATTATCAATTTTATTAATAAAATCAACAACTAAAACACTTTTTTGAATAAATTCTTTATTTAATTTAAAGTACCGGCATGCAAAGTTACTTTTGTCATTATTTACTTCCGTATTCATCGGCAAAACCGGCATTGCGCTGGAAATCTTGAATCTGAAACGATACTCGTTGTATAAACCGATCCCCAAACTCCAAGCCAAAAATTTAGGACGAAATTCTCGGCTTATACAACTGGATCTACGGTAAGCAGAGAAATGTAAGGGTCACAGCATAAGAAATCTTTTACACATTAACAGAGATTCAAAACAGTCAGAGGGGCAACTACAGGCAAGGCAAAATTACCAAATACCCTATGTCTGCAAAAGCCAAGTAGAAGGGCCCTGACAAAATAAAAATATGAGAAAAATATAACAAATTGAATTGCATTAAACTAAACTTTACTGCCAGCCAACATAGCTATAAGACATTAGGAACAAACAACTGACTGTAAAATGCAATATATATGATATCATAACAAGATAATATAAAACAGCAGTAAATAATAATACATACAGTTAAGTACTTATTGTGTTTTTCTGAAAACAATATAACAATGTATAAAATTGTACTCATGTCCTATACAATACAAGTTTGCAAAAGTGGACACAGATTCTCTATCCAGGTCATGAATAGAGTCATGTTTCAGGCATAGAATAATATCTCCTAAACAAGTCACATATTGTATATTAAGATTTGAAAGAGAAGATGCACTGCCTAATGAAATCATTAAGGAGGAAGTGACAATACTTTGAAGAACTCTCCTATAATCCAGGACCAGATATGATTAGGGCAGATCAAACTTAAGTTATGAAAAGAAAAATAGTTTAAAAAATACTTTTGAGCTCTTTTAGTAAGACAAGCTGAAAATGTGAATAGTGTTCCTAAAAATTTAAATGACTGTATCCTTTTCATTGTAACACACTTTTTAACCAGGTGCGAGGAGGGGGTGTTTACTACAATTCATAATCATTCCTACACTTATAGAGTATTCAGGTCCAGGATGTTCAGCGCACACACACACGCACACGCACACACACAGGCCAGTTGATCAACCTTTATCTTGAGGGCACCTCATCCCCATCTATGATCAAGCAAATCAGGGGAGTAGAAGATCTGCAGCTTTACATAGGGCTCTTTGAAGGTGCAGTTGTTGTTATAGATGGAGAAAGAGAAAGGAGATAGAACATACCCTCTGTGTAGATCCAATGCTTGGATCATGGATTCTGATTGAATATTAATGTAAAAAGTTATTAATATAAAGCAGGGTTTAATAAACAGTTAAAATCTCCAGTTACTCTAAGCCTAAATATTTATCAGATTTAATTGTAAGTTTACTTATTTCCTCTCAGAAAATCATTTTTTTTACTGCTTACATTTAACTGCTGAAAAAATTCATAAAAGAAACCATGCAACCAATAATATTTCAAAGTAATTAAGTGGATAAAAAAGACATTTGAGAATAGCCCTCTCATAATTTACCTTCTACACATCCAATCTTGCTTCCTCAAACAAACAATATTTAAAAATTCAGAGTCCCAGTCCTTTGACATACCACACAGCACCTCTACCATGATAATGGGAAAATAACGGTTTCTGATTTGGATGTAAGCAACACTGGAGCACCACAAGAAACAGTCCCGACTTCTTTTCTCGTCATTCTACACACCTATGACTATTGCAGAAATTCTCAAATGAATCTACTCTTATGCAGTGTATTGATAAAAGAGATAAGACAGACTACAGGAGCCAGGTTGTGAACTTCATTTATTGATGCAGAGGAATAGTTTTCAGCTATGTTAGTTTACCCTTTAAGTTTTGCCTCTCATCCTTAACCAACAAGTTTTATGGACAGGGTGGTGAGGATAGAGTCTCCTCTCATTTGTAAAATGCAGCCCTTATTATTGGCTGTGTACACCCAATTTTTTCTTGTATTTGCATATAAAGGTATGTGTGGCACAGTGGTGTCACTAAATGTGCATTAAAGAAACATTTCTTACACATAAATGATGATTAATACCTATATTCACCTTATTCACTTAAGGTGGATATTCGAACGATGCACAAATACTGTAATAAAAGTAATCTTAGATAGTTGTGTGTGGTATTTTACTTTTGAAATTTATTCCAAATGTGATACTATATACACTAGTTCTAAAGAACGGAGAATGACAAAAAGTGATAATTTCATGGGCGGCATGGTGGCGCAGTGGGTAGCGCTGCTGCCTCGCAGTTAGGAGACCTGGGTTCGCTTCCCGGATCCTCCCTGCATGGAGGTTGCATGTTCTCTCCGTGTCTGCGTGGGTTTCCTCCCACAGTCCAAAGACATGCAGGTTAGGTGTGTGTGCTTGGTGGGTGTGTGTGTGTGTGTGTGTGTGTGTGTGTGTGTGTGTGTGTGTGTGTGTGCCCTATGGTGGGCTGGCGCCCTGCCTGGAGTTTGTTTCCTGCCCTGCGTCCTGTATTGGCTGGGATTGGCTCCAGCAGACCCCTGTGACCCTGTAGTTAGGATATAGCAAATTGGATGATGGATGGATAATTTCATTGATCACAATATCGACCCTTGCTTTTAGAGTTTCAAACACATACTCTAAGCACCCTTAGAAAACTGTAGAAAGCACATCATTAAATTGAAAGCATAGTAACATACAGTAGTTATCATATAAGTTATCCTGTACTCTTTTCAATTTAGTAGATTTTTATTACAAGTTTTAATGTGTTATTTAATACAAAGGTACAAAAAAAAAAAAAACACTTTTGTAGAGCCATAAAAAATAAAGAAAGAGCTGGTGACAGAGTCAGTTGTGTGTGATAAAATAGTACTAGAACAAGCTGCAGGTTTGTGATAGGTGTTTCCTCAGCTATTTAGCAGATTGTTCAGTGGCATCATTTATATTAAGTCTTCCCATGGAACAGAATGAGTTACTATGAAATGGTATTATTACTGTTATCACTTTTGTTATCCATTTAGTGCATAATTAAAGTTAGCACAATGCACTTCAAGAACAATACATAATTGTACATAGATTATTAAATATACCTAATTTATATTGTCCCCTCCTTGAACCGTCACCTTATCGTGGTGGAGGGGTTTGCGTGTCCCAATGATCCTAAGAGCTATGTTGTCCGGGGCTTTATGCCCCTGGTAGGGCCACCCAAGGCAAACTGGTCCTAGGTGAGGGATGAGACAAAGAGCGGTTCAACAAACCTCCGATGAAGAATAAAAACCTTGGATGACGTTTTCCCTTGCCCAGACGTGGGTCACCGGGGCCCCCCTCTGGAGCCAGGCCTGAAGGTGGGGCTCGATGGCGAGCGCCTGGTGGCCGGGCCTGCACCCATGGGGCTCGGCCGGGCACAGCCCGAAGACGTAACGTGGGACCTCCTCCCTATGGGCTCACCACCTATGGGAGGGGCCAAGGAGGTTGGGTGCAGTGTGAGTTGGGTGGTGGCCGAAGGTGGGGACCTTGGCGGTCTGATCCTCGGCTACAGAAACTGGCTCTCGGGACGAGGAATGTCACCTCTCTGAAGGGGAAGGAGCCTGAGCTAGTGCGCGAGGTCGAGAGGTTCCAGCTAGATATAGTCGGACTCACCTCGACGCACAGCTTGGACTCTGGAACCAATCTTCTTGAGAGGGGCTGGACTCTCTACCACTCTGGAGTTGCCCCCGGTGAGAGGCGCCGAGCAGGTGTGGGCATACTTATTGCCCCCCCGACTCGGAGCCTGTGCATTGGGGTTTACCCCGGTGGACTAGAGGGTGGCCTCCCTCCGCCTTTAGGGTCCTGACTGTTGTTTGTGCGTATGCGCCAAACAGCAGTTTGGAGTATCCACCCTTTTTGGAGTCTCTGGAGGGGGTGCTAGAGGGCATACCTTTTGGGGATTCCCTCGTTTTGCTGGGAGACAATGCTCACGTGGGCAATGACAGTGAGACCTGGAAGGGCGTGATTGGGAGGAATGGCCCCCCCGATCTGAACCCGAGCGGTGTTTTGTTATTGGACTTCTGTGCTTGTCACGGATTGCCCATAACGAACACCATGTTCAAGCATAAGGGTGTTCATATGTGCACTTGGCACTAGGACACCCTAAGCCTCAGGTCGATGATCGACTTTGTGGTCGTGTCGTCGGACTTGCGGCCATATGTCTTGGACACTCGGGTGAAGAGAGGGGTGGAGCTGTCAACTGATCACCACCTGGTGGTGGGTTGGCTTCGATAGTGGGGGAAGATGCCGGTCAGACCTGGTAGGCCCAAACGTGTTGTAAGGGTCTGCTGGGAACGGCTGGCAGAGTCCCCTGTCAGAAGTAGCTTCAACTCCCACCTCCGGCAGAACTTCAACCACGTCCCGAGGGAGGTGGGGGACATTGAGTCCGAATGGGCCATGTTCCGTGCCTCTATTGTTGAGGCAGCTGACTGGAGCTGTGGCCACAAGGTGGTCGGTGCCTGTCGTGGCAGCATTCCCCGAACCCGTTGGTGGACACCGGCGGTGAGGGATGCCGTCAAGCTGAAGAAGGAGTCCTATAGGACTTTTTTGTCCTGTGGGTCTCTGGAGGCAGCTGATAGGTACCGCAGGCCAAGCGAATGCGGCTTCGGTTGTTGCCGAGGCAAAAACTCGGGCGTGGGAGGAGTTTGGAGAGGCCATGGAGAACGACTTTCGGACGGCTTCGAGGAGATTCTGGTCCACCCTCTGGTGGGGACGGTGCGCTGCTGACCTCGACTCGGGACATTGTGGGTCGGTGGGGGGAGTACTTCAAAGACCTCCTCAATCCCACTAACATGCCTTCCAATGAGGAAGCAGTGCCTGGGGACTCCGAGGTGGGCTCTCCCATCTCTGGGACTGAAGTCACCGAGGTGGTCAAAAAACTCCTTGGTGGCAGGGCCCCGGGGTGGATGAGATACCCGGAGTTCCTTAAGGCTCTGGATGTTGTAGGACTGTTTTGGTTGACACATCTCTGCAACATCGCATGTACATCGGGAACAGTGCCTCTGGATTGGCAGACCGGGGTGGTGGTCCCCCTCTTTAAAAAGGGGGAACGGAGGGTGTGTTCCAACTATAGAGGGATCACACTCCTCAGCCTCCCTGGAAAAGTCTATTCGGGGGTTCTGGAGAGGAGGGTCCGTTGGATAGTAGAATCTCGGATTCAGGAGGAACAGTGTGGTTTTCGTCCTGGTCGCGGAACAGTGGACCAGCTCTTCACCCTTAGCCGAGTGCTGGAGGGTGCATGGGAGTTTGCCCTACCAGTCTACATGTGTTTTGTGGACTTGGAAAAGGCGTTTGACCGTGTCCCTCGGGGAATCCTGTGGGGGGTGCTCCAGGAGTATGGGGTACCGGACCCCCTGATAAGGGCTCTTCGGTCCCTGTACAACCGGTGTCAGAGCCTGGTCCGCATTGCCGGCAGTAAGTCGAGCCCGTTTCCAGTGAGAGTTGGACTCCGCCAGGGCTGCCCTTTGTCACCGATTCTGTTCATAACTTTTATGGACAGAATTTCTAGGCGCAGCCAGGGTGTTGAAGGGGTCCGGTTTGGTGGACTCAGGAGTGGGTCACTGCTTTTTGCAGATGATGTTGTCCTGTTTGCTTCATCAGGCCGTGATCTTCAGCTCTCTCTGGATCGGTTCGCAGCTGAGTGTGAAGCAGCTGGGATGAGAATCAGCACCTCCAAATCTGAGACCATGGTCCTCAGCCGGAAAAGGGTGGAGTGCAGGAGAGATCCTGCCCAAAGTGGAGGAGTTCAAGTAACTCGGGATCTTGTTCACGAATGAGGGAAGAATGGAGCGTGAGATCGACAGGCGGATCGGTGCGGCATCCGCAGTGATACGGGCTCTGCATCGGTCTATCGTGGTGAAAAAGGAGCTGAGCCGTAAGGCAAAGCTCTCAATTTACCAGTCGATCTACGCTCCTACCCTCACCTATGGTCATGAGCTATGGGTAGTGACCGAAAGAACAAGATCGCGAATACAAGCGGCTGAAATGAGTTTCCTCCGCAGGGTGTCTGGGGCTTTCCCTTAAGGATAGGGTGAGAAGCTCAGTCATCCGGGAGGGGCTCAGAGTAGAGCCGCTGCTCCTCCACATCGAGATGAGTCAGATGAGGTGGCTCGGGCATCTGATCAGGATGCCTCCTGGACGATCCCTGGTAAGGTGTTCCGGGCACGTCCAACCGGGAGGAGGCCCCGGGGAAGAATGTAATACTACATTTTTCTTTATGTCACTATATCTGGACAATACTGTTATGAGTTTTATTCACATGTGCATGTTAACTGTGGCACACAGGGGCTCAGCAATTAGAAATGCTAGCCAAGCATTGGAGTAGATAGCCAAAGACAACTGGAGGCTTGTATAGTCAGCTTAAACACAGGTTAGGGTATTTCTGTCCTCTATCGGCACAAATCTTCTTTCCTTATTGGGAGAATGAGAATCGGCATGTAAGCACTATGATATTTCTGTATTTTGTGGGGGAGGAATTCAGCCCTTGTTTGGAGACAGAAAGATCCAGCAAGTTGAAGAAGAACTGTATAAAAGGTCTGGACAGTAGCCAGACCCTTCGAGGCTGCGTCAACACAAAGAGTTGTCGAAAAACCTCCCAGCGTGGGGACGGAGAAAATGGCTGACTGTGTTGATCCAGATTTCCCACCTGGATAAAGTCTGTCCATATGCCTCCCGTCTGTAACCACAGAAACATCAGTAAATGTAAGCTAAAAAGATATTTTGTCTCATGTGATTCTTGTACCGCCGTAATCACTATGGGAGGGATATCACCTTTTCTGGTATATTATGATATTGTTTAATTATTTAATATGCCACAATTTTAAAAGAACACATTTCCAAGAGAGCGAATGCCTCTGCAGGAAACAAAGACCCAGAACACGCTGGAGGGGCTATGTCTCCCGGCTGGCCTGGGAACGCCTTGGGATTCTCCCGGAAGAGCTGGAAGATGTGGCCGGGGAGAGGGAAGTCTGGGCCTCTCTGCTTAAGCTGCTGCCCCCGCGACCCGACCTCGGATATGCAGAAGAGGATGGATGGATGGATAATTTATATTGTTTCATAACCTAAATAATTTAATTGGTTTCAAATGATTTCATTTATATTTTGTGCAGCTCATTAAAAATGTAAAGAGTCACTGTTAACAGTTTACTTAACATTTCTTTACATTTATGAAGTTAACTATGTACCTGTGGTATAGCGGGTCCACAGCTCGCTGAGCTCGTTTAGCAAAGGCCATTTTAAATAAATCACCGCTCTCGCCGCGGTTTAGCGAGGGGGCGTTGGGCCATAGCAAGCCACGGGTCGATCTGCGGTGTGGGCGTTTCTCACCGAGTGCACAGGTGAGGAACTGCCCATATCCGTGATTGTTCCTGTGGCTAATCTGCTACAGCTGCTATGGCCCCTCGTTTTTTAAAGGAAGCGCGAGTTGGGTGGAAAAGGAGAAAAAGAACAAAAGAAAAAGATCGAAAGGAAAGAGGACGGAGGTTACCGGGAGCGAACAAGGAAGCAGGACGGTGCAAGAGAGGGAAACGCAAATAGTGTGTGGAGAGCGAGCAAACTAGCGCTTGTGGGCAGCTGCGAGGACCTGGGTGTTAGGCCTACACCCAGGAGTTACAGTTGGTTGTTGCTCCCGCTGACCAACCAGGTAGCGGGAGTAACCAGAGAAGGATGGCTGGCCGCGTAAGGCCGAGAAGGCTGCGGGAGTCGGGAGGCTTAGGCAGTAAACTCCCTGGCATGAGCGTCCTGGTTGTCAGGGAAGCCAAGTATCCGAGGCTGGGATGAGTGCCAGACCGAAGCCAGGGATCCGGAGGTCTCCAGTCTCGTTTGAATGGGTAATGGAAGAAGGGCAGCTGCAGAGAGAGTCTCGCCTGCTGTTAAGCCCAAGCGGGATAAGCAGGTGAGACGATAGCACAGAAGAAGCACGGGGCTTGTTGTTGTTGTGTTTTTAAAGACTGCTTCCTAAGAAACATTTTAACCTCTGGTTTTAAGGATTGTTTTTTCTATTTATTGATTTTACTTCCACGTTCCTTTTTATGGATTATTTATTGAATTTCTGAAGCACTGCACTTTATGGACACTGTTTTTGTTGGATTTTTAATAAAAGCACTGTTGCACTTTTTACCATCCCCTTTGCTTACTTGTTGCCTTCACTGACTAGCTCACTTGGTAACATTATCGACGGTGTAGGGTTCAAGGGCTCCCAAACAGCGGTGGGAGTGTGGAGCCAGAACCCACATCGTCACAGTACAAAGCAATTCTTGGCACACTTGTTTCACATAAAATTAACCTTGTGCATGACCTTTCCTAGGAAGATCTCAGTCATTTTGTGAGTTTTCAGTCTTAAACTGTGCCCAGTTTGTTCTGTGACAACAAAAAAGTACTCCAATTTGACATTGGATGGTCAAATATTCTCAAATTTAACACAGCAAGATGAATTACTTACAGAAAAGACTATATGGAGTCTATTTGAACTTAAATAAGATAATATCTGCAAAGCAAATCAATATCTTAATAAAATAGGTTAATTTTTTTCCACCATAAAATAGTTAGAATAGATGTAATGCATCTTGGGAATGTAAAGGCAATATTAGGCATATGTGTGTATCTTGTGTTTGTGTGTGTATATACAGTGGATTGAGAAAGTATTGAGACCTCTTCACTTTCTACACACGTTACTGTGTTGTTGATACAATTTTAAATGAAGAAATTTTCCATTTTGGCCATCAATCTAAACTCAATAACCCATAATAAAGTGAACTTTTCAGAAAGGTTTACAAATTAATTAAAAATCAAAAACTTTATTAAGGGTTACTGAGTGTAGAATGAGGGGCAAAAATGGCAAATTTCCCATTTTTAAATTAAATCCACAATTTAATTATATGTGCAGAAAGTGAAGGGGTCTGAATACTTTCTCAATCCATAATAATCTGTAATAGATAACAGTACTGCATATTGATTATAACCATACATTATCTAATGCAATTATCTAGTCCAGACTTATGGGGAGAACTTTACATCTGTAATCCTACTTTAAATTACAAACATTAAAATTGTTGAGGACTTGCAGTGATTCTTTTTACCATTACCTTTTTACCTGAATTTGTCATATACAGTACAGTCTCGCTTATCCGACATAAACGGGCCGGCAGGATGTCGGATAAGCGAAAATGTCGGATAATGGGAGATGTTAAGAAAAATCCTATTAAAAATCAAACTATGTTATAATGTTACACATTACGAACCTCGGTTCACGAACGTCTCTGGACACGTACAAATCAAACATTTGCATCTGTTCACGATCACACACTAAGTATACGAACGAGCCAGTTTCCCTTTAGGTTTGTGAGCGCCGATGATTTCCGCATGTGTTCAGTCTCTCCCTGTGCAGCAAGAGAGAGAGAGACACACACACAGAGAGACACACGCGTGTGCGAGAAAGAGACACAGGCTCGCACACACACGTGCAAGAGAGACACAGGCGCGCACACACACACGCGCGCGCGCGCAAGAGAGACACAGGCGCACATACACGCGAGCGAGAGAGACACACGCAAGCGCACGCACACACACCAGAGAGGGCTAGCCACACAATCCACTGTAATCATGTTTTACAACAAAACAGAAAAATTTAACTGAAAAAATGAACCTAGCAAATAAAAATAGACTATGCTCACGCTCGTAGCTTGCAGTTCTTGTTGCCGATTGATGCTTTTTTTTTTTTTTTTGCAGTGGGACGTCGGATAATACAGAATGTTAGATAAGCGAAGGTTGGATAAGTGAGACTCTACTGTATATATCGATTATATAAAACAAATTTGGGTTGAGACTTGATCATCTCGGGGAGACACTTTGAAGTCCTGTGAGACTACTTACACATCACGCCCTACTTGCAAACAATTTCTCGGAGACACGAACATCCCGGGAGACAAGGAAGTGAGACAAAAGGACAGCTGCTGTACAGGCTTTTAAATGATCATCGCACAGCGTGACATGCAGAACATGCAGCGTGTTAGCAGCAGCTGCTGTACAGGCTTTTAAGCCAGCAGCTGATTCGTCCACATCTCTTTAGCGTGCTTTCAGCCCTCCCCTTCAGAACGTGAGCGGCAGAGATGTGAAGTGAGAAGCATGCCCCCAGAGAGAGGGGTTGGTTGGTTGGTTGGTTGGTTGGTGGGTGAGCGAAGCGAGGAGGAGGCAATTTCTGACTTTTAACACTAGAATTACCAGAGCCTACGAAAAAACTCGTAATTCCGTCCCACCTTAAACTGCTTCTTAAATCCCTTCACACCTCTCCGCCAGCGTCCTTTGTCTTCTAAATGTGCTGATAAAGAGAAGCTTGGAGCAGCCGGCTATTCCATCCCCCCACCAATTTAGAACGTGAACGAACTTCAGCTTGATTGAGTATCTGGGAGTGAAGTGGAGTTCTAGAGTGGAAATAATAGATCGTTGTTTGGAACACACGCATTTCACGTCTGTTCCGTTTCTACATTAATCTGTGTCAACACATTGTTAAAACAGAAACGTTTTTTATATTCTAGTAGTAGTTGACAAAATGTAGGCATAAACTATATAGTGTATGAAGCCTGAAGTCCAAATAGCAAAGAAACATTTTCACAAGAATAACACAATTACGTTTTTATTCAAAAATATAACTGCAGAAACAAAAAGCCTCCTTAACATGCGACATTGCCCCCGTTTGGGAATCAAGAGGTCACGAGTTCGATCCTGCGCCCCTCCGTTTTGAGAAGTAAACTGCTCTTAGTCTTACTATTTTAGAATAAAGCATACATTTGATTTCAGTCTGTAACAGCCGGTGCAATTTATGATCCTTGTAAAGGTTAGCTTTTTTTTTATTCACTCTTCATTCTCTCAGTCGCGTTCAGAATCAATCCATACAACCCCATCTGACACGGCTGTTTTCACTAAAGACGCGCTATAGCTCTGCAGTGTACCACGATGCATACTAACCCCCGGTTCTGACACACAAACGCTGGCGAAGCTGTCTTCTTCGTATCTCACCGTCACTTGCTTTTCTTTTTTTTTTAGTTTTATTGAGTGTTCCTGCCAGTCCCCGCATGTTGCTGTATGCTGTTTCTTTTGTACTCCAGGGCATGCAGAGGAAAGAATGGTAAAAAGCAGTAACTTCGGCGCAATATGCAATCATCAGACACTCCCCATCTGCCCGTGTCGTTCAAACACAGGAACATATATTGGTGTAAAAGTATAACAAAAGTGCACTTTTATTCAAGTGCACTTTTTCCATCGCCTTTCCTGTAAGAAGCAATGTACACACTTCTCTCTATGCTGTGGTTTCTAAGAATAAACTCAATGAATGACAGTGAAGTAAGAAATAAAATCAAGACTAAAGAAGTAATAATGAACATTCAACTATTCAGAAGTCAGAGGAAAATAATAAGCATTGCTAATCAAAGACAATGGTATTTACAAATTAGACAGGGAAAAAAAACAAAAAAAAAAACAAAAAACTTACAGTTCCATTACTCCCCAACTTAAGGCAAGATCCAAAGTCAGCTAGTCGGATATGTCCATTCATGTCAATAAGAACATTATCTGGTTTGATATCCCTGTAAAAATTAAAGAAAACTGAAACAAAGATTGTGACACAAACAAAATGCTAAAATAGCACTATAACAACATTAGGCGTTTTTGTACATACATGAAGATGGTTTTAATTGATAAACAATGCATGTAATTTTGCAACAACTTATGTAGAATCAATTGGTATGGGAATATATATATATTTTATATGGAGAGGATTCCTCACCTGTGCACATAATTTCTCTGATGCGTGGAGTGAATGGCAAGGACCATTTCTGCTATATAAAACCGAGCCATATCTTCAGGTAAACGGTCTTCAAATTTACTCAGTAAGGTCAAAAGGTCGCCGCCAGCATAATAGTCCATTACAAGATACTATAAAAGGTAAAAATAAAAGATCAATACTTAATATGAGATAATTAATGCTCAATACTGGAAAAAAAGTTTCCATTTGCAAACGTGGCTTCTGATATTATGTGAATCTTAAACTCAGTACTTCAGTCTTTGATGTACTGCTTCCCAAATGCTTTACTTGCATATGGTTTGATACTTTATTCAAAACCACTATGCTTGTAGGCCACAATTATCAACACAGTTCCTGTAGCTTTCGTGTCTTTGCTTCCTAAACTAAGCTTCTGTCATCTAGTTTTATAGCTTTAAATCTGCACAATTCACAAATTCACAAATCTGCACAATTTTTCCTAAATCATGATTCTGGTTGCAATATTTTAAACTTAATTTAATAAACAGAAGAAAAAACAACAGCCAGCATGCCCAAAAATTTCAGAATGTTTGAATAAAAATGCAATTTGTTTTTTTGAAACTCATATGTAAAGTGAAGCGATTTCACCTAGGAGCATTATATGGTATATAGCTAATATGATTCTTTACCATTAATAAGCATATTAACTAGAAAAGCAAATAACTCATTTAAAAACAAAAGATTTACACTACTCTGCAGTTTTTAAAATATAAGAAACACAGATAGATTGAACAGGTATAACGTATTGCTTGTTGAGTAACCTTTTTCTTCATACAATATATCAACAACTATGTACAATAAAGCAAATGTTCTTTTTCACAATATACTGGATATTCCCGCTAGTTCTTAGGTAATAAATATCTGCAGATTAGCAGTATAAAACTTAAGAGCACAGAGAAAGCAAAATTTTTAACCTCAAATTCTAGATAGCCAGTCATGGGAATTGTTACATATGCATTATGTTCACTTTTACTTTAAAACTTCAGTGAAAAGAATATTTGGAATTAACTTTTCTTTTATATTTTTTTTATGGTCTTCCACTGGTAAATTTTCATCTGTTTCTTCTGGAAGTCCAAATTACTGGATCATTAAGTCTTCAGCTTCTAAAATTTCTTTGATGGTCAAAAGAGCCGTTTGTTCCTTTGAACACTTCCCATAATTGTAAACCATCTACTTTACCAGTCATAATTACAGTGTCTTAATTTACCAGGCATCATTACAGAAATGGCATCACAAATCATTTCAATCATAGTCGTCTGTTTAACATAACCCAGCTGCTCGTGCCGCTTCTTAAAAAGTACCATACTTTGTTCCATCTATATTTAGAACATCTTTATATGATGTTGCTCCTTTCGATTCATGTAACAATTTTAAATGAAACTGTTCGATATCTTTTGGCGATACAATATTTAATTGAGCAACACTTTTGCAATTAATCTTTCTCGGAAGCCACATTCTTTTTTGTTTCTGCCATGTGTAATGTTGAGGAATTTGCGCGTACGTATATGCTTTTGCATTTACGTCTTTTTTATTAAGTTCAAAATAAACCAGTAATTTAGTATTTCTATTTTTCGCTACCTGTAAAGCTTCTGCTTCTTCGCCCTCTTTAAATTGAATCATATTCTGACTTGATAAATGAATCAGTAATAATTCAACCGTACATTGGCAATTCCATTAAATCCCACCCGCTTTCCATTGCCCTGACGTACCAAGTATCTAAATATGCTTGAAATTCGTCCCAAGACTGTTCTTTCAATAAAGTTACAACTACTCTATCGTGCCCTGTATGAATGTACTTGTAGATGTACTTAATACTCATAACCGATGCACAATATTCGACATTAATATGACAATGGAATTGTTTGAGCAAATATGGGTTATAGGGTACAATCATTGAATTATCAAGCATCACATCTGTACCATCTTTCTTTCCGTAATAAGTGTGTTGTTCGTGACGATAATATTCTTGGCGATAATCAGGAAAGCCAGCCTTAGTCATATCTGTTGTCTGAACGAAAGCTTTTGGAGATTTCTTTAAACACTTTTTTTCTTTTGAGTCCAAACATACTGAATCTTTTAACACTAGAATTACCAGAGCCTACGAAAAAACTCGTAATTCCGTCCCACCTTAAACTGCTTCTTAAATCCCTTCACACCTCTCCGCCAGCGTCCTTTGTTCTCTAAATGTGCTGATAAAGAGAAGCCGGCTATTCCATCCCCCCACCAATTTAGAACGTGCACGAACTTCTCTCAGCTCAGGCCTTGATTGAGTATCTGGGAGTGAAGTGGAGTTTTAGAGTGAAATAATAGATCGTTGTTTGGAACACACGCATTTCATGTCTGTTCTGTTTCTACAGTAATCTGTGTCAACACATTGTTAAAACAGAAACTTTTTTATATTCTAGTAGTAGATGACAAAATGTAGGCATCAACTATATAATGTATGAAGCCTGAAGTCCAAATAGCAAAGAAACATTTTCACAAGAATAACACAATTGCACTTTTATTCAAACATATAACTGCAGAAAGAAAACGCCGCCTTAACATGCGACATTGACACCAGTTTACTATAACTGACTCTGTGGTTCAATAGATACAGCCCCGCTTGGGAATCAAGGGTCACGGGTTCGATCCTGCGCCCCTCCCTTTTGAGAAGTAAACTGTTCTTAGTCTTACTGTTTTAGAATAAAAACATACTTTTGATTTCAGTCTGTAACAGCCGTGCAATTTATGATCTTTGTAAAGGTTAGCTTTTTTTTTATTCACTTTTCACTCTCTCAGTCGCGTTCAGAATCAATCCATACAACCCCATCTGACACGGCTGTTTTCACTAAAGACGCGCTATAGCTCTGCAGTGTACCACGATGCATACTAACGCCCCGGTTCTGACACACAAACGCTGGCGAAGCTGCCTTCTTCAGTATCTCACCGTCACTTGCTTTTCTTTTATTCAGTTTTATTGAGTGTTCCTGCCAGTCCCTGTTGCATGACATGCAGAAGAGAATGGTAAAGACCAGTAACTTCGGCGCTATATGCAATCATCAGACACTCCCCATCTGCCCGTGTCGCTCAAACACAGGAACATATATTGGTGTAAAGTATAACAAAAGTGCACTTTTATTCAAGTGCACTTTTTCCATCGCTTTTCCTGTAAGAAGCAGTGTACACACTTCTCTCTATGCTGTGGTTTCTATTACACACCTGAAAGAAAGACAATATATGTGAAAATATAATCGCACTAATGCAATATTATTTGAAAACGAACAGCGTCAGATCGGGTGTGAATTTATGCAGGAACTGGAAATTCTCTGATGCGGACCCTTCCCCCAGGGAAGAAAGTACAGTGTCAGGTGCTCATTCAGTGTAATAGAAACCATAGCACAGAGAGGTGTGTACACGCAACAAGTACACGTGTCGTAAATGTAGGAAGGACGGTCCTTGGGTGTGTGGGAACTGTTAATATTTGAATGTGATGATTTTATATAGCACGGAATGAAAATCTGCACTTCTTAGCATTGCACCATGCAAGATGTCGATCAATCGCCTACTGTATCTTGCTTTCTTTTTCTTCGGTTATACAGGTAGTTTTGAATAAAAGTGCACTTGTTTTGTTTGCGAAATGAAGTGTCTGCGTGCACTTTTCGTGGCATTACACGTATTTTTGAGCATGCCCGCTTGAGCAGTATAAAAGTATTGAAAAGTATAACAAAACAACGGGCAGATGGGGAGTGTCTGATGATTGCATATAGCGCCAACTTACTGCTCTTTACTATTCTCTCCTCTGCGTGCCCTGGAGTACAAAAGAAACAGAATACAGAGGCGCTATAGCTCTGTGCTGTACCACGATGCATACTAACGCCCCCCACCCGGTTCTGACACACAGGCGCTGGCGAAGCTGTCTTCTTCGTATCTCACCGTCACTTGATTTTCTTTTTATTCAGTTTTATTGAGTGTTCCTGCCAGTCCCGCATGTTGCTGTATGCTGGATATTTCACATATATTGTCTCTTTCTTTCAGGTGTGTAATAGAAACCACAGCATAGAGAGAAGTGTGTACACTGCTTCTTACAGGAAAAGGCGATGGAAAAAGTGCACTTGAATAAAAGTGCACTTTTGTTATACTTTTACACCAATATATGTTCCTGTGTTTGAACGACACGGGCAGATGGGGAGTGTCTGATGATTGCATATAGCGCCCGAAGTTACTGGTCTTTACCATTCTTTCTTCTGCATGTCCTGGGTGCAAAAGAAAAGCATACAGCAACATGCGGGGACTGGCAGGAACACTCAATAAAACTGAATAAAAAGAAAAGCAAGTGACGGTGAGATACGAAGAAGGCAGCTTCGCCAGCGTTTGTGTGTCAGAATGGGGTGCGTTAGTATGCATCGTGGTACACTGCAGAGCTATAGCGCGTCTTTAGTGAAAACAGCCGTGTCAGATGGGGTTGTATGGATTGATTCTGAACGACTGAGAGAGTGAAAAGTGAATAAAAAAAAAAAGCTAACCTTTACAAAGATCATAAATTGCACCGGCTGTTACAGACTGAAATCAAAAGTATGTTTTTATTCTAAAACAGTAAGACTAAGAACAGTTTACTTCTCAAAAGGGAGGGGCGCAGGATCGAACCCGTGACCTCTTGATTCCCAAGCGGGGCTGTATCTATTGAACCACAGAGTCAGTTATAGTAAAATGGTGTCAATGTCGCATGTTAAGGCGGCGTTTTCTTTCTGCAGTTATATGTTTGAATAAAAGTGCAATTGTGTTATTCTTGTGAAAATGTTTCTTTGCTATTTGGACTTCAGGCTTCATACATTATATAGTTGATGCCTACATTTTGTCATCTACTACTAGAATATAAAAAAGTTTCTGTTTTAACAATGTGTTGACACAGATTACTGTAGAAACGGAACAGACATGAAATGCGTGTGTTCCAAACAACGATCTATTATTTCACTCTAAAACTCCACTTCACTCCCAGATACTCAATCAAGGCATGAGCTGAGAGGAGTTCGTGCACGTTCTAAATTGGTGGGGGGATGGAATAGCCGGCTTCTCTTTATCAGCACATTTAGAAGACAAAGGGCGCTGGCGGAGAGGTGTGAAGGGATTTAAGAAGCAGTTTAAGGTGGGACGGAATTACGAGTTTTTTCGTAGGCTCTGGTAATTCTAGTGTTAAATGAGGTCCGTGAGACATGTTTTTAAATTACTTTGTACCATAATTCAGGATAGGTTTCTCCATTTGGAATTTCAGCACAGACAAAGCGATCTGCATCATCAGCAGACGATTAGCTTCGACTTTTACATACACATTAATAATATAACTGAGCAGTTAGATGACCATGTTCTTGTTTGAAAATGGTTGTAAGTAGGGCGTGCCAACAAATGAGAGCTTAGATGACAATGATCTTGTTTGAAAATGTCTGTAAGTACGGCTTGAACTGCTTCCAAAGGATGTCAGTATGATGTAATTTGACGGTGTCACAGGACTTGAAAGTGTCTCTCTGACTCTCTGTCTCTCTTCAAAAGATCACATCTTGTCTCAAGTTTTTTTTTTTTTATATAATAGAGGGACTAGTTTTTGCTAATTAATTTACTTCTTTTAATTTACTTAAGACTGAGATCCATTCAATCAGGGCTGAGCAATGTCAGTCCTGAAGGGCAGCACTGGCTTCAGGTTTTTGTTTCAAACCAATTGTT
>NC_053161.1:10680191-10692691 GCF_016835505.1 Polypterus senegalus | reverse complement strand
GTCCATATGTGTCAAACTCAAGGGCAGGCCACATCCGCCCGGCGTAATTATATCCGCCCCGAGATCATTTTATATACTGTATTATTGTTATTAAAGCCCGGTATATGAAGCGCTGGTAACACAATAAACTACAGATCCCATAATGCAACGCTAGCTCACACGATGCTGAAGAGAAAAGTTGATTCTGAAAATAGAGCCTTTAAAAACCGATGGGAGGCTGAGTATATGTTTACTGAACCCGTGTGTCTCATTTGTGGAGCTATTGTGGCTGTAATTACAGAATTTAATCTAAGACGGCACTATAAAACAAAACATCAGGGTAACCTGAAAGACCTGAATGCAATGCAGAAGATACAGAAAGCAGAAGAATTAAATAAGAATCTGACACTTCAGCGGACGTTTTTACCCGTGCACAATCACAAAGTGATTTCAATTGAGGCTGCTTTTATGGGAGACACAACCACTTGCCCCACTTTCCCTGTTACCAAGTAATGTTAAACCAAGTCGTCACTACGGTGTTCCCAAATAAGCACTTTGCTGATAAACTGAGCGCACTGAGTTTGCACGGCGCTTTGGTGACTTTGAAGAACAAAAAAAGTCCGTCTACATGCGGCTCGAACCTTGTGCATGTTTGGTAGCACATATCTGTGTGAGAAGCTCTTCTCAGTGATAAAGACTAACAAAACAGTACACAGGAGTCGCCTCACTGATGAGCACCTGCAATCCATCCTGAGAATCTCCACAACACAGAACCTCACACCAAACAGAAACGAACCTGTGGCCAAAAAGATGCCAGGCGTCCAGCTCTAAAATGACATATGAGCAAAGACAACTGAATGATTTGATTTGTTATTGCTGAAAGGAACACATTTTATTTATATTTCCAGGTTTTGTTATGCAGCATGTTCATATTTGAATTTGTATAATTTTGACAGGATATATTTTTATGGAGAGCAAAATCTTTTGGGATATTTAAAATCTAAGTTTATTTTTATAAAATATAAAATTACATAAGAGTAAAGAAATTTGAATGTTTGTTCTTTTAATGTTTACTTTATTTCTAACTTGTATAATTTAGACAGGATATATTTTTATGGAGAGCAAAATATTATAAGTTGTTTAAGGTTTGAGTTGATTTATTCAGGAATAATATTCCTGTCTGTTTTACCATTCCTACCAAAGATATTTCTGTCGACTAAATAAAAATTCCTTCTATTTAAAATTTAAATAGAACTTGAACAAATCGATAGTTCATAATATCCACGCAGACTTGCGTAAGAGCGGGAGTTATCTGTTTTAACAAGCAGCGTATTGCACTGATACTGAAATAGCTGTGTGTGTATATATGTAGATATGTATGTATATGTATATATATGTTTATATATGTGTGTATGTGTATGTGTGTATGTATATATATATATATATATATATATATATATACATACATACATACATACATACATACATACATACATACATACATACACACACACATACATACACACACACATACATACATATATATATATACTAGCAGAATACCGCGCTTCGCAGCAGAGAAGTAGTGTGTTAAAGAATTTATGAAAAAGAAAAGGAAAAATGTTAAAAATTACATAACATGATTGTTAATGTAATTGTTTTGTCATCGATATGAGTGTTGTCATATATATATATACTGCTCAAAAGAAAGGCCACTGACATTTTTCCCTCCTCATCTTTTCTGACTGTATCTTCAATAGTTTTGCATTTGGCTACAGTCAGTGTCACTACTGGTAGCATGAGGCGATACCTGGACCCTACAGAGGTTGCACAGGTAGACCAACTTCTCCAGGATGGCACATCAATACGTGTCATTGCCAGAAGGTTTGCTGTGTCTCCCTGCACAGTCTCAAGGGCATGGAGAAGATTCTAGGAGACAAGCAGTTACTCTAGGAGATCTGGAGAGGGCCATAGAAGGTCCATAACCCATCAGCAGGACCAGTATCTGCTCCTTTGGGCAAGGAGGAACAGGATGAGCACTGCCAGAGCCCTACAAAATGACCTCCAGCAGGCCACTGGTGTGAATGTCTCTGACCAAACAACCAGAAAGACTTCACGAGGGTGACCCAAGGGCCCCATGTCCTCTAATGGGCCCTGAGCTCACTGCCCAGCAGCATGCAGCTCGATTGGCATTCGCCATAGAATACCAGAATTGGCAGATGCACCACTGGTGCCCTGTGCTTTTTACAGATGAGAGCAGGTTCACCCTGAGCACGTGACAGAAGTGAAAGGGTCTGGAGAAGCCATGGAGAACATTATGCTGCCTGTAACATCATTCAGCATGAGCAGTTTGGTGGTGGGTTAATGATTGTCTGGGGAGGCATATCCATGGAGGGTCACACAGACCTCTACAGGCTTGACAAAGGCACCTTGGCTTCCATTAGGTATCAGGATGAAATCCTTGGACCCATTGTCAGACCCTATGCTGGTACAGTGGCTCCTGGTGCACGACAATTCCTGGCCTCATGTGGTGAGAGTATGCAGGCAGTTCCTGGAGGATGAAGGAATTGATACAATTGACTGGACACCACACTTTCCTGACCTAAATCCAATAGAACACCTCTGGGACATTATGTTTTGGTCCATCCAATGCCACCAGGTTGCACCTCAGACTGTCCAGGAGCTCAGTGATGCCCTGGTCCTCTAATGGGCCCAAGATCCCCCACAACACCATCTGTCATCTCATTAGAAGCATGCACCGATGTTGTCAGGCATGTATACAAGAACACAGGGGCCATACAAAGTGCTGCGTACAATTTTGAGTTGCTGCAATTAAATTTTGGCAAAATGGACTAGCCTGCCACAAAATTTTTTCACTCTGATTTTTGGGGCGTCTTTGAATTCAGGGCTCTGTAGGTTGATCATTTTCATTTCCATCAAACGATGTGGCATCCTTTCGTTCCTAACACATTACCCAGTCTATATCAGTATAGATATCCAGGAGGATTTCTTTTTCCCCATTGAGATCTGATGTGTTTTCAAAGTGTTCCTTTAATTTTTTTGAGCAGTTTATATATATATATATATATATACACTGTGTGCACAATTATTAGGCAAGTGAGTATTTTGACCATATCATCATTTTTAATGCGTATATTCCAACTCCAAGCTGTATTAACTTGAATGCTTATTGGATTTAAGCACGTCAGGTGATGTGTATTTGTGTAATGAGGGAGGGTGTGGCCTAAGGAGATCAACACCCTATATCAAGGTGTGCAGAATTATTAGGCAGCTAGTTTTCCTCAGGCAAAATGGGCCAAAAAGAGATTTAACTGACTCTGAAAAGTCAAAAATTGTAAAAAGTCTTTCAGAGGGATGCAGCACTTTTGGAATTGCTAAGATATTGGTGTGTGATCACAGAACCATCAAACATTTTGTTGCAAATAGTCAACAGGGTCGCAAAGAAACGTGTTGAGAACAAAAGACGCAAATTAGCTGCCAAAGATTTGAGAAGAATCAAACGTGAAGCTACCAGGAACCCATTATCCTCCAGTACTTTCATATTCCAGAGCTGCAACCTACCTGGAGTGCCCAGAAGTACAAGGTGTTCAGTGCTCAAAGACATGGCCAAGGTAAGGAGGGCTGAAACCCAACCACCACTGAACAAGAAACATAAGTTGAAACGTCAAAACTGGGCCAAGAAATATCTGAAGACAGATTTTTTTCAAAGGTTTTATGGACCGATGAGATGAGAGTGACTCTTGATGGACCAGATGGATGGACCTGTGGATCAGTATTGGGCACAGAGCTCCACTCTAACGTGGAGGTGGGGTACTGGTATGAGCTGGTATTTTTAAAGATGAGCTAGTTGGACCTTTTTGCATTGAAGATGAACTCAAAATCAACTCCCAAACCTACTGCCAGTTTTTCAAGACACTTTCTTCAAACAGTGATACAGGAAAAGACCATGATTTTTATGCAGGCCAATGCTCCATCACTTGCATCGAAGTTCTCCACTGCGTGGCCAGCCAGTAAAGGCCTTAAAGATGAAGGAATAATGACATGGCCCCCTTCCTCATCTGACCTAAACCCTATCGAGAACTTGTGGGCACTTCTTAAACGCTAGATTTACGGGGGAGAAAAACAATACACCTCTCTGAAGAGAGTCTGGGAGTCTGTAGTCACTGCTCCACAAAAAGCTGATCGTCAACAGATCAAGAAACTGACAGACTCCATGAATGGAAAGGCTTATGACTGTTATTGGAAAGAAGGGTGGCTATATTGGTCATTGATTGATTGATTGATTTTTTGAAATGTCAGAGATGTTTATTTGTAAATTTTGAGGTGTTTGTTTATTATTCTCACTATAACAGATGAAAATAAACAAGTGAGATGGGAAAATTTTCATTTTCCTTTAGTTGCATAATAAATCTGCACACTAATAGTTGCCTAATAATTGTGCACATATGTATTCCCCTGATGATGTTCACACTCACATTTCCGTTGTGAAACATTCAGGTTTCAGGTTTATTAACATTTTGGATTGACTGATAGCACTGTGTTTGTTCCATATTAAAATTAATCCTCAAAAATACAACTTGCCTAATAATTGTGCACACAGTATATATATATATATATATATATATATATATATATATATATATATATATATATATATATATATATATATATATATATATATATATATATATATTGTCACACACGTGCACATGGGGGGCAGCTAAAGGGCTTGAGTGAAGGCAATTCAGAGGTATGCCGGGATGTGGCAGAGTACACTGACTCTTTTTCTCTCTTGCCAGTAGACCATTCCCAGTGGATTCCACCTGGCACTCCTGACATCACTTCCGGGACCAAGCCAAAGGAAGTCGACCATACCAGCTCCAGCCCCTCTGATGTCACGTCCGGCTGTGATCCAATGGCTGAAGACCACGTTCTTGATCCTTTTGACCTCACTTCCTGCCTTCCCCTTTAAAAACCTGCCCCTTTTCCCTTTTTCCTCAGTCTTGTTTTGGACTCCGTTGTATGAACTTAAGTGCTGATTATTTTGAGAAAAACGACTTTTGCAGCCAGGATACTATATTACACGGGTGGCTTCCCCAAACCTTTATCGGTCTGTCTCGTTTTTGTGACACTATATATATGGCAAAATACCCGAGCTGGGCAGCGGAGAAGTAAAAAGAAAAGGAAACAGTTTAATAATAACGTAACATGATTGACAATGTAATTGTTTTGTCATTGTCATTAGTGTTGCTGGCATATATGTATATATATATATATATATATACTAGCAAAATACCAGCTTGGCGGAGAAGTAGTGTGTTAAAGAAGCAATGAAAAAGAAAAGAAAACATTTTGAAAATAACGTAACATGATTGTCAAATGTAATTGTTTTGTCACTGTTGTGAGTGATGAGTGTTGTTGTCATATATATATATATATATATATTTTTTACACACACACACATAAACATATATATATATATACATATCTATACATATACACATACATATATATATATCTACATATATACACATATATATACATACACACATACATACATACACACACACATATATAAACATATATACATATACATACATATCTACATATACACACACACAGCTATTTCGTATCAGTGAAATACGCTGCTTGTTAAAACGGATAACTCCCGCTTTTACGTGCAAGTCTGCGTGGATATTATGAACTATCGTATTTGTTCAAGTTCTATTTAAATTTTAAATAGAAGGAATTTTTATTTAGTTGACAGAAATATCTTTGGTAGGAATGGTAAAAACAGACAGGAATATTATTCCTGAATAAATCAACTCAAACCTTAAACAACTTATAATATTTTGCTCTCCATAAAAATATATCCTGTCTAAATTATACAAGTTAGAAATAAAGTAAACATTAAAAGAACAAACATTCAAATTTCTTTTACTCTTATGTAATTTTATATATAAAAATAAACTTAGATTTTAAATATCCCAAAAGATTTTGCTCTCCATAAAAATATATCCTGTCAAAATTATACAAATTCAAATATAAACATGCTGCATAACAAAACCTGGAAATATAAATAAAATGTGTTCCTTTCAGCAATAACAAATCAAATCATTCAGTTGTCTTTGCTCATATGTGATTTTAGAGCTGGACACCTGGCATCTTTTTTTGGCAACAAGTTCGTTTCTGTTTGGTGTGAGGTTCTGTGTTGTGGAGATTCTCAGGATGGATTGCAGGTGCTCATCAGTGAGGCGACTCCTGTGTGCTGTTTTGTTAGTCTTTATCACTGAGAAGAGCTTCTCACACAGATATGTGCTACCAAACATGCACAAGGTTCGAGCCGCATGTAGACGGACTTTTTTTGTTCTTCAAAGTCACCAAAGCGCCAAAGCAAACTCAGTGCGCAGTGCGCTCAGTTTATCAGCAAAGTGCGTATTTGGGAACACCGTAGTGACGACTTGGTTTAACATTACTTGGCAACAGGGAAAGTGAGGCAAGGTGCAAGGGTGCATTTGTGTCTCCCATAAAAGCAGCTTCACTTGAAATCACTTTGTGATTGTGCACGGGTTAAAACGTCCGCTGAAGTGTCAGATTCTTATTTAATTATTCTGCTTTCTGTATCTTCTGCATTGCATTCAGGTTACCCTGATGTTTTGTCTCATAGTGCCGTCTTAGATTAAATTCTGTAATTACAGCCACATTAGCTCCACAAATGAGACACACGGGTTCAGTAAACATATACTCAGCCTCCCATCGGTTTTTAAAGGCTCTATTTTCAGAATCAACTCTTCTCTTCAGCATCGTGTGAGCTAGTCGCAATAACTTGCAGCATCATAAGCTAGACTTGATTAACGCGGTAAGTGTTCGGCAAGGCAGCTGAAGCGCTGCATTATGGGATCTGTAGTTTATTGTGTTACCAGCGCTTCATATACCGGGCCATTAATAACAATAATACAGTATATAAAATGATCTCAAGGGCGGATATAATTACACACGGGCGGATGTGGCCCGTGGCCCTTGAGTTTGACACATATGGACTAAATAGAACTTGAAAAGATATATTTTTCAAATGTGATCGCGCAATTCAGATAGAGTTGATGCGCACTACAGCCTGCATGCCTCAATAAGTCATCCTCCCCTCGCTCTTACTTTTTTACCGTTCATCTAATGAATACACTGAGTATGGCTTTACCAAAACAATCATTGATGGTGAATAAAGTATCCATTATTCGAGTATGTAGATCGGGATATATATATAGATATATATATACCCGCATATCGCAGCGGAGAAGTAGTGTGTTAAAAAAGCTAGAAAAAGAAAAGGGAACATTTTAGTATAGATAGATATATCTATACTAATAAAAGGCAAAGCCCTCACTCACTCACTCACTCACTCACTAATTCTTCAACTTCCCGTGTAGGTAGAAGGCTGAAATTTGGCAGGCTCATTCCTTACAGCTTACTTACAAAAGTTGGGCAGGTTTCATTTCGAAATTCTATTTCTAAAGACGATCATAACGTCAGCGAACACATCTCTCTATCTATAATAATAAAAGGCAAAGCCCTCACTCACTCACTGACTCACTCACTGACTCATCACTAATTCTCCAACTTCCCGTGTGGGTGGAAGGCTGAAATTTGGCAGGTTGATTCCTTACAGCTTCCTTACAAAAGTTGGGCAGGTTTTATATCGAAATTCTACGCGTAATGGTCATAACTGGAAGCATTTTTCTCCATTTACTGTAATGGAGATGAGCTTCAACGCCGTGGGGAGGAGTTTCGTGTGACATCATCACGCCTCCCGTAATCACGCAGTACATAGAAAACCAGGAAGACCTCAAAAAAGCGCTCAAGAAAACATGCATTATATAATTGAGAAGGCAGCGAAACAATAAGAAGCGAGCGAGTGACATATACTACCATATTCATGACTTCTGCTACTTCGGAAACAAAGCACGATGTAAACCTACACTTTAAATTAAGTTCATAGACAGGCTGCCGCTGGCGTTTGTAATTTAGTGCCTGCCCATATAAGGCCGTCCGTCAGCGGCAATCCAATAGCAAACTGCCACGGGTAATTATTCACGGGTGAAGGACTGTGCTTATGGAGAGGAAGATGAGATGGTCAGGGTAGTGTTTGACACAAACTCAGCGAAACTGCAAGAGAAAGTTTTAAGTGCCAGGACTAAGGTAACATTAAATACAGCCATGGACATAGCAGGAGATGGCACCAGCACAGCTGGGAACCTTCGATGCATGTACACCGAGTGGCTCACGTGAACTGACGCAGTGCACAGACAAAAAGCATCAGTTCCAAAGAGCTGAACAAAACCCGAATTACACAATTGAAAAGGCAGCAAAAATATGAAGCGTCTCATACATACAAGCATATTCATAAATCCAACTACTGCGGAAACAAAGCACACATTGGAAAAGTCAATGTCCCGCTAAAGGAAGACAGTGTAAAAAACCCGTGCATGCAGTGTGTCAGGTCTCAGATAAAGAAGAAGACGAGCTGTTTATTGATGCAGTAAGAAACGAATCGGTGAATGAAACCTGTCATCTTTACAACGATTGACAAACACGGAATGTAACTTGAACACAACACATCCTACAAATACGAACCTGATTGAAAGAAATAATGATAATCAAATCCTTGATGACCACAACACTCAGTAACACTCACAAAACAAACACTGTACATTGACAGTCATGTTAGGTTATTTTTAAAATGTTCCCTTTTCTTTTTCTACCTTTTTAACACACTACTTCTCGCTGCGATGGCGGGTATATATATATATGTATATATATATATAACCCGATCTACATACTCGAATAATGGATACTTTATTCGCCATCAATGATTGTTTTGGTAAAGCCATACTCAGTGTATTCATTAGATGAACGGTAAAAAAGTAAGGGCGAGGGGAGGATGACTAATTGAGGCATGCAGGCTGTAGTGCACGTCAACTCTATTTGAATTGCGCGATCACGTTTGAAAAAATATATCTTTTCAAGTTCTATTTAGTCCATATGTGTCAAACTCAAGGGCTCCGGGCCACATCCGGCCCGGCGTGTAATTATATCAGGCCCGAGATCATTTTATATACTGTATTATTGTTATTAAAGCCCGGGTATATGAAGCGCTGGTAACACAATAAACTACAGATCCCATAATGCAGCGCTTCAGCTGCCTTGCCGAACACTAACCGCGTTTGCAAGTTATTGCGAAGCTAGAGATATTGCGCACTGAGTTTGCACGGCGCTTTGGTGACTTTAAAGAACAAAAAAAGTCCGTCTACATGCGGCTCGAACCTTGTGCATGTTTGGAAGCACATACAGTATCTGTGTGAGAAGCTCTTTTCAGTGATAAAGACTAACAAAACAGCACACAGGAGTCGCCTCACTGATGAGCACCTGCAATCCATCCTGAGAATCTCCACAACACAGAACTTCACACCGAACAGAAACGAACTTGTGGCCAAAAAAAGATGCCAGGCGTCCAGCTCTAAAATGACATATGAGCAAAGACAACTGAATGATTTGATTTGTTATTGCTGAAAGTAACACATTTTATTTATATTTCCAGGTTTTGTTATGCAGCATGTTCATATTTGAATTTGTATAATTTTGACAGGATATATTTTTATGGAGAGCAAAATCTTTTGGGATATTTAAAATCTAAGTTTATTTTTTATAAAATATAAAATTACATAAGAGTAAAGAAATTTGAATGTTTGTTCTTTTAATGTTTACTTTATTTCTAACTTGTATAATTTAGACAGGATATATTTTTATGGAGAGCAAAATATTATAAGTTGTTTAAGGTTTGAGTTGATTTATTCAGGAATAATATTCCTGTCTGTTTTTACCATTCCTACCAAAGATATTTCTGTCGACTAAATAAAAATTCCTTCTATTTAAAATTTAAATAGAACTTGAACAAATACTAATATAAGTTCATAATATCCACGCAGACTTGCACGTAAGGCGGGTGTCATCCGTTTTAACAAACAGCTTATTGCACTGATACGAAATAGCTGTGTGTGTATATATGTAGATATATAAACATATATATACATATACATACATATGTGTGTGTGTATGTATATATATATATATGTATTTGTATATATATATGTTTGTGTGTGTGTGTAAATATATATATATATATATATATATATATATATATATATATATATATATATATATATATATATATATATATATATGACAGCAACACTCATCACTCACAACAGTGACAAAACAATTACATTGACAATCATGTTACGTTATTTTCAAAATGTTTCCTTTTCTTTTTCATTGCTTCTTTAACACACTACTTCTCCGCTGCGAAGCGCAGGTATTTTGCTAGTACTATATAAAAGAAAAAGGCAACTTTCCTTTCTTTACACTTTTTTCCTTTTATCCCAAACCAAAGCCTTTCTCTCTTAACACTGCAGAGGACACAAAACTAATTTTCTTTAAATGCCGGTAAGGCACATTACCAGAGGCACAAATTTGAGCGTTCACATAGAAAATGTAATTTCTATACCACAGCCGTCGTGTAGCGCTTTCAAAAGGGATCTACTACCGAGAGATGATCCCTATACATTTTAGCTGCTGTTAGTACTACTTACCTGTTGTGTTACACAGTCTTTAAAATGTAGTTTACCATAACCACTCCAGTAGTGCTCAATGTACCTGTACTTCTTAAAACGTTAATGTTTTACTGTTTAATAACTTATACTGTAGACTATATTTTATTATTTTTCCCTTGCACTCAGTGACCAAAGCTATACACACACATATATATATATACACATATATATATCTGTGTGTGTGTATGTATGTATGTGTATATTATATATATATATATATATATATATATATTATAATATATATATATATTATAATATATATATATATTATAATATATATATATATATATATATATTATAATATATATATATATATATATATATATATATATATATATATAGCAGGATACCAGCACTATGCGGAGAAGTAGTGTGTTAAAGAAGTTATGAAAAAGAAAAGCAAACATTTTAATAATAACGTAACATGATTGACAATGTAATTGTTTTGTCATTGTCATGAGTGTTGTTGGCATATATATATATATATATAAACATATATATATATATACATATAAACATATATATATATATATATACACATATACATATAAAGATATATATATATATATACACATATAAACATATATATAAACATATAAACATATATATATATAAACATATAAACATATATATATAAACATATATATATATATATATATATATATAAACATATAAACATATATATAAACATATAAACATATAAACATATATATAAACATATAAACATATATATATATATATAAACAGATATATATATATATAAACATATATATAAACATATATATATATAAACATACATATATATATATAAACATACATATATATATATATATACATATAAACATATATATATATATATACACATATACATATATATACATATAAACATATATATATATATATATACACACACACACACACATCTATACACATATATATACAGTTATATATATACATATACACACATACATATATATACACATACTGTATATACAACATATACAAATCTACATATATATATATCTACATATATATATATATATTAGGTGGGACTCGATTAAAAAATTAATCCAATTAATTAGAGGCTGTTTAAGAATTAATCTTGATTAATCGTATGTAATCGCTTACGTAAATTTGCCCCAAATCATAAATGTTTTTTTTTTATTTAAAACGGTTTTAGTGGGCTTACAGAATCAAATAATAGACATGGACATGAATATTGTAAACTGAAGCTGTTTAATTTCTGAAAAAAAGCTTTTAAACTGCATTTGAATTCAAAACAGAAACAAAAATATCATCCCTGGTTAAAATTGGGCAGACTTAAAAATAAAGTGGTAGTTTAAGTACTTTAAGTACATTTTCAGAATAGTATTGTCTTTAAATAATAATAACCAAAATTTCACCATAAAGTGCAGTTTTCTTCTTAAAAAATAAGTCAGAAACATAAAAGGTAATTTGACCAGCTTACTCTTTAAACTCTGAGTAACATTAGCCAAAATTATTTTGTACATTAGGCTAAAACAGTGTGATCATTGAACATTTTGTAATTAGATGTATTTAGAATTACTAACGGTCACGGAAGTCCAATGATCCCCAGTAAGAGCCACAAAGTCCGCTTTCTGTAATGCATCTAATTTTGCTTGCTTTTCAGTGTGCACAAAACCATGCTTTTATCAAGGCTTCGCTCGGGTAGTCGAAATGATCAGTCGTAGGAACGCGCTTTATTCCGACTAACATTTTTGTAGCTGTGATGTGTGCATCAGTGTAATGGATGTACCAGGAAATCATGCATTGACAAAAGTTCCCGTTTGCTTGGAATTGAAAGTGTGATTAAAT